>NW_026646317.1:0-3000 GCF_949987535.1 Balaenoptera acutorostrata
CACCCACATCACCAATTTGCCCTTCTCAGCTGGATGATTCCCATAAGTACACAAACCTGCAAAGTCCCCCCTCTTAAAAACAAAACAAGAAAGAGAGAACCTGACAGAAACCCCACCTTAACTGCACAATGCCCTCCATCTGCAGCATCATCATCTCTCGATTTGCCCTTTACAGCAAAGCTCCTAAAAAATCATTATTTATCTTTGGTATCTCCATTTCCTCTATTCCCATTTTGTCTTGAACCACCTCAATTGATCTTTTCTTCCCACCAATCCAGTGAACTAGCTCTTCTCAAGGTCCCCAAAGACCCGCACGTTGCTAAATCTAGTGGTCATTTCTCAGTATTGACATTACTTGACTGATCAGTAGTATTTGGCACTGCTGATCACTTCCTCCTCCCTGCAATACTTTCTTCACTTGGTTTACACTGCAGCGGTCCCCAACCTTTTTGGCACCAGGGACCGGTTTCGTGGAAGACAATTTTTCCAGGGACGGTGCGGGGCGGGGAGAGATGGCTCAGGTGGTAATGCGAGTGATGGGGAGCGTCAGATGAAGCTTCGCTCGCTCGCCTGCCGCTCACCTCCTGTTGTGTGGCCCGGTTCCTAACAGGCCTCGGACCGGTACCGGTCCACGGCCCGGGGGTTGGGGACCCCTGGTTTACAGGACATTCCTGTCCCTTGGTTGGCGTTCTGCCTCAGGGTCTGCCACTTTTCAGTGTCCTGGTGAGTCCTTCTGTGGCTCCTTGACCTCTCTGCATTCAAGTGCTCTAGGTTTTGATTCTCAGATTTCTTCTCTTCCCTACCTATGCTCACTTCCTGCAGAATCATACTCAGTTCCATCACTTTGATCCCAGCCACAAATTGAAGAATCACACATTAATATTTCAACTCCAGTCTTATCCCTGAAATCCAGGCTCATATATTCAACGGCGTACTCAACATTGCCTCTTGGATGTCTAATTTTCATCTCAAATTGGGCCTGGTCCTGATCAGCAGAGTATAATGAGGAGCCCATAAGCCACTAAGAGTGCACATCCAGAGCTCCACTTCTATAAACTAAATTGAGATTCAAAGCTCATTCCCTACTCTACCTTAGGTTTACCTACCTGGCACCAAGTCTGCCCAGGCCTCTCTTCAGACAACTGTCCTAAAGTCCTTGGCTCAGAGCCCAGGCCATTCGTAATCTAAGAGCAACTTTACTTTTGCGTATTTACCCTGGCTTGTGAAATAAGCCTTCCATTTATCACAATTTTGGTTTCAAAGTATGTCCATCCTACTTTTCCTTTGTCTTTATTAAATAACGAAATTATCACTTAAAATTCTCTCTGTCCTTAGATCCATTTCTTTGTAATACATTCTCATATTAACCTAATTCATATTATAGTTGGTATGAGTGTATTTGTGAATGTTTCTTTATGTAACTTCCCAGTTGCTGTCATTACAACTGCCTCAAGAGGGACTAAATGTTCTGCTTTTCCAGTTTTATGACTGAGCAGACATTGTGTGTGTTCCTCCAATATTCATTCTCTCCTCCACCCCAAGCACAGAGAAGCTTAATTCCTGTCTAGGAATTATACATGTGTTATTAATAGCAATGGCAGATATTGTTACTACTTATCATCTGCTCATGTCGACTTGCATTTTCTGACATTTCTCCCACCAACGTTTTTTTTTTTTTTTTTTTTTTTAATGAGGATCTTGAATCAGATGCATATGTTTTTGATTGATTGATTGATTGATTGATTTTGGCTGTGCTGGGTCTTCGTTTCTGTGCGAGGGCCCTCTCCAGCCGTGGCAAGCGGGGGCCACTCTTCATCGCGATGCGCGGGCCTCCCACCGCCGCGGCCTCTCTCGCCGCGGAGCACAGGCTCCAGACGCGCAGGCTCAGCAGCCACCAACGTTTTTATAAGAAATTATATCTAAAATGATGTTTAGAGTTTTGATAACTCAAGAGTTCCAACAAAGAGGTACTTAAGCAAGTGAGAAATAGATAGTTGTATTCCCTTGCATTGGCTACTGGCTTGAGAACTGACCCTCTCACATCCTGCTGGTAGAAATGCAAATTGATATGAACCCCTCTGGGGTTCTCTAGAAAATATGTGCTCCCACCTCAACACTTGGCATATGTTCTGGCCCTGGGGATATATGTCAAGGAAATGAATGGTTCTAAGGCAATAATTTTTCACAAGAACAAAGTTTTCACTGCCATAGTGTTTACCACAGCCATGACCAACAAAATTATTAAAACACACCAAAAGGTAGAAATGATAGGACATCTATAAAATGTGAGTATACACCTCCATTTAAAAGATAGTAGTAGCATATAAAATGAAATGAAGTGATGTTCAAGCTGTACTGAAGGTGAATAAAATTAGGTACAAGTTTATGCTTAGTATGAGTCCATTTTTCCTAATATTTTGTTATGAAACCCATCAAACTCCAGAAATGTCTACCAGGTTGTACAGTGAAAATCCATATGATCACTACCTAGAGACTACAACGTTAGCCATTTTCTATGCTACCTTAATCACACATATATCTCTGTGCCCATCCATTATCTATCCAGCAATTCATGTTATATTCTGGATGCATTTTAAAGTAAGCTGTAAGCAACAGTACTTTCCAACCCTAGATAATTCAGCACCCAAATGATTAACTAGAGTTTAATATTTGTTTATGGTGGTTCCTTTTTGCTCGTTGAGGGAAAATTTACACAGAGCAAAATGCACAAATCCTAACTGCACCATTCATTGAATTTTGACAATTGCACACACCTGTGTAACCCAACCCTCTTATCAGTATCTAGAACATTATCCTCACCCCAGATGTGTTCTCATGTCTCCTCCCAATCCATCTGCTCCTCCATCCCTCACAGGCAAACACTGGTCAGCTTTCTGTTTCTGTAGGTTAGTTTTACTATTTCTAGAACTTTTAATAAATGGTATGTCCTCTTTTGTGCTTGTCTTTTTCCACTCAGCAAATGGTTTTGAGATTCATACA
>NW_026646318.1:0-15000 GCF_949987535.1 Balaenoptera acutorostrata
TTTATACGCTCATGAGTGGAAGGGCCCTATGCTCTCTAAGCTGAGTTTTTTAGATGTTTCAGAACACACCGTACACTTCTCCAGAGTGGCTGTTGGCAATTTACATCCCGCCCATCAGCGTAGCAAGGCTCCCGTTTCTCCATGGCCTGTCCTCTATTTCTGGTTTTGACACTTTATTCAGCATGGCCCTTTTGACCGATGGGAAGCGAGACTTCTTTGTAGCGCTGATTTGCCTTTCCAGGTTGCTTGGTTGGCCAAAAAGGGCGTATGCGTTTTTTAATGAATATATTCAGGAAAAAACGCATACGCCCTTTTTGGCCAAGGGCATCATTGTCGAGGTTTCGCCGCTTTTCCTGTGCTTTAAAGGCGATTCGAATCTACCTCCTGAAATCTGTTTCCTGCAATTCTGCCTTGCTTTCAAATCCTCTTCGTTGCCTTCCCTCAAAATATTTGTGGCCGAGAGTTATCATTTTTAACTCTGCAGGTTTGTGAATTGCAGTGCCCCTGAGCTCCATTTTTCAACTCGCTTTCTTGAAGGCTGGCCGCAAAAGCGCAGGATTGCTTCAGGCCCTATTCTGGTTCCGGGCGCAGGCTGAGCCTGTGGTTAATTCTTCTTCCTTATGGGAAAATAGAGTGGCCTGTGTCTGTCCCAACACCTAGAGCTAGTCTCTCATTGGTTCCCCCTCTTCCCGTTCATCGTCAGGACAAATTGCAACCTGTCCGGAACAGGAGGTTAGAGGTGCTGATTCTCCAAGGAGGGAGATTGCTAGTAAAGCGGCTGGAATGGCGAACCCGAGCACAAGGAGATGAGAAATGAATAGCGTTTTAGAAACGTTTCCCGATCACACGGTGTACCATCTTCTGGGTTTCTCATGCATGTTTTCGATGTAGGAAGATGCCCTTGAACCTGGAGATTTGGGACCCCTGGGATGGGTACCACGCAGTATTTCTTTAAAGGGTCTGCGTTTGCTCCCCCAACCTCACCAAACCTCTCAGCCCCTTAGTGTCCACCATTATGTCTCAATCACCTGTGGGTCTAGGTATGGTCAATCCACGTGGCATCACAGCCCCTGAACGAATTTGGTAAGAATTTCTCTCTCTTTCACTGTCTCTGTTTCACGGGATTTTTAAAGTAATTGATTTTTTTTTAAATATAAGCACATTTTTTTTTAAGATTTCTTTAGTGATTGATTGATTGATTGATTGCTATGTTGGGTCTTCGTTTCTGTGCTAGGGCTTTCTCCAGTTGTGGCAAGTGGGGGCCACTCTTCATCGCGGTGCGCGGGCCTCTCACTATTGTGGCCTCTCTTGTGGCGGAGCACAGGCTCCAGACGCGCAGGCTCAGTAGTTGTGGCTCACGGGCCTAGTTGCTCCACGGCATGTGGGATCTTCCCAGACCAGGGCTCGAACCCGTGTTTCCTGCATTAGCAGGCAGATTCTCAACCACTGCGCAACCAGGGAAGCCCAGTAATTGATTTTTATAATGGGGTTTAGCTGCTTTTCACTGCTGTGTTTATGCCGCTTTACATCCACATGTCTCACTTACAGAGAGATATCAATACATAGGTTTTAAGATTATTACTAGTCAGATATATTCTACGGCGGTGAATAGGAGATGTTGAGTCCATTTCACTGAGCAAGGAGTAGGTCTTGTCTATTACATATTGGGTTTATGGAATGGTATCTGATCTAATTTGAAACCCTTGTTTTATGCATCACCCCACCTCTCCTTTCCCGTTAAGCAGCCATAGTGTGTTTTCTAAACGTGTGACTCTATTCTGTTTTGTAATTCAGTTCAAGTGTAGCGGTTTTTCCATTCCCTCTATAAGTGATATCTTATGATCAGTGTCTTTTTCTGTGTGCCTTATTTCACTTAGAATCGTCGTAGCTAAATCCACTCATCATGCTGCTACTAGCCTTATGACGTTGATTTCATGGCTGAGTGATATTCCTTTGTACATAAGGACCACAACTTCTTTATGCATTTTTCTCTTTCCTGGGATATTTAAGGTGTAACGAAGTGGAGGTTCTTGTCAACAGAGCAGCCCTAAACTTTGGGGTGCCTGTGTCTTGCTGATTTTTAGTTTTCCCAATTTATACGCCCATGAGTGGAAGTGCCCTAAGCTCTCTAAGCTGAGTTTTTTAGATGTTTCTGGACACACCGTACACTTCTCCAGAGTGGCTGTTGGCAATTTACATCCCGCCCATCAGCGCAGCAAGGCTCCCATTTCTCCATGGCCTGTCCTGCATTTCTGGTTTTGACACTTTACTCAGCATGGCCGTTTTGACCGATGGGAAGCGAGACTTCTTTGTAGCGCTGATTTGCCTTTCCAGGTTGCTTGGTTGGCCAAAAAGGGCGTATGCGTTTTTTCCTGAATATATTCAGGAAAAAACGCATACGCCCTTTTTGGCCAAGGGCATCATTGTCGAGGTTTTGCCGCTTTTCCTGTGCTTTAAAGGCGATTCGAATCTACCTCCTGAAATCTGTTTCCTGCAATTCTGCCTTGCTTTCAAATCCTCTTCGTTGCCTTCCCCCAAAATATTTGTGGCCGAGAGTTATCATTTTTAACTCTGCAGGTTTGTGAATTGCAGTGCCCCTAAGCTCCATTTTTCAACTCGCTTTCTTGGGAGCTGGCCGCAAAAGCGCAGGATTGCTTCAGGCCCTATTCTGGTTCCGGGCGCAGGCTGAGCCTGTGGTTAATTCTTCTTCCTGATGGGAAAATAGAGTGAGCTGTGCCTGTCCCAACACCTAGAGCTAGTCTCTCATTGGTTCCCCCTCTTCCCGTTCATCCTCAGGACAAATTGCAACCTGTACGGAACAGGAGGTTAAAGGTGCTGATTCTCCAAGGAGGGAGATTGCTAGTAAAGCGGCTGGAATGGCGAACCCTAGCACAAGGAGATGAGAAATGAGGTGCGATTTAGAAACGTTTCCCGATCACACGGTGTACCATCTTCTGGCTTTCTCATGCATGTTTTCGATGTAGGAAGATGTCCTTGAACCTGGAGATTTGGGACCCCTGGGATGGGTACCACGCAGTATTCCTTTAAAGGGTCTGCGTTTGCTCCCCCAACCTCACCAAACCTCTCAGCCCCTGAGTGTCCACCCTTATGTCTCAATCAGCTGTGGGTCTAGATATGGTCAATCCAGGTGGCATCACAGCCCCTGAACGAATTTTGTAAGAATTTCTCTCTCTTTCACTGTCTTTGTTTCACGGGTTTTTTAAAGTAAGTGATTTTTATAATGGGGTTTAGCTCCTTTTCACTGCTGTGTTTCTGCCGCTTTACACCCACTTGACTCACTTACAGAGAGATATCAATACATAGGTTTTAACATTCTTATTAGTCAGATATATTCTTGGGTGGTGAATAGGGGGTGTTGAGTCCAGTTCACTGAGCAAGGAGTAGGTCTTGTCTATTACATATTGGGTTTATGGAATGGTATCTGATCTAATTTGAAACCCTTGTTTTATGCATCACCTCACCTCTCCTTTCCAGTTAAGCAGCCATCGTGTGTTTTCTAAACGTGTGACTCTGTTATGTTTTGTAAGTCAGTTCAAGTGTAGCGGTTTTTCCATTCCCTCTATAAGTGATATCTTATGATAAGTGTCTTTTTCTGTGTCCCTTATTTCACTTAGAATCGTCGTAGCTAAATCCACTCATCATGCTGCTACTAGCCTTATGTCGTTGATTTCATGGCTGAGTGATATTCCATTGTACATAAGGACCACAACTTCTTTATCCATTTTTCTCTTTCCTGGGATATTTAAGGTGAAATGAAGTGGAGGGTCTTGTCAACAGGGCAGCCGTAAACTTTGGGGTGCCTGTGTCTTGCTGATTTTTAGTTTTCCCAATTTATACGCCCATGAGTGGAAGTGCCCTATGCTCTGTAAGCTGAGTTTTTTAGATGTTTCAGGACACACCGTATACTACTCGAGAGTGGCTGTTGGCAATTTACATCCCGCCCATCAGCGTAGCAAGGCTCCCGTTTCTCCATGGCCTGTCCTGCATTTCTGGTTTTGACACTTTATTCAGCATGGCCCTTTTGACCGATGGGAAGCGAGACTTCTTTGTAGCGCTGATTTGCCTTTCCAGGTTGCTTGGTTGGCCACAAAGGGCGTATGCGTTTTTTCCTGAATATATTCAGGAAAAAACGCATACGCCCTTTTTGGCCAAGGGCATCATTGTCGAGGTTTTGCCGCTTTTCCTGTGCTTTAAAGGCGATTCGAATCTACCTCCTGAAATCTGTTTCCTGCAATTCTGCCTTGCTTTCAAATCCTCTTCGTTGCCTTCCCTCAAAATATTTGTGGCCGAGAGTTATCATTTTTAACTCTGCAGGTTTGTGAATTGCAGTGCCCCTGAGCTCCATTTTTCAACTCGCTTTCTTGGGAGCTGGCCACAAAAGCGCAGGATTGCTTCAGGCCCTATTCTGGTTCCGGGCGCAGGCTGAGCCTGCGGTTAATTCTTCTTCCTGATGGGAAAATAGAGTGAGCTGTGCCTGTCCCAACACCTAGAGCTAGTCTCTCATTGGTTCCCCCTCTTCCCGTTCATCCTCAGGACAAATTGCAACCTGTACGGAACAGGAGGTTAAAGGTGCTGATTCTCCAAGGAGGGAGATTGCTAGTAAAGCGGCTGGAATGGCGTACCCGAGCACAAGGAGATGAGAAATGAGGTGCGTTTTAGAAACGTTTCCCGATCACACGGTGTACCATCTTCTGGGTTTCTCATGCATGTTTTCGATGTAGGAAGATGCCCTTGAACCTGGAGATTTGGGACCCCTGGGATGGGTACCACGCACTATTCCTTTAAAGGGTCTGCGTTTGCTCCCCCAACCTCACCAAACCTCTCAGCCCCTGAGTGTCCACCGTTATGTCTCAATCACCTGTGGGTCTAGGTATGGTCAATCCAGGTGGCATCACAGCCCCTGAACGAATTTTGTAAGAATTTCTCTCTCTTTCACTGTCTTTGTTTCACGGGTTTTTTAAAGTAATTGATTTTTTTTTAAATATAAGCAAATTTTTTTAAGATTTCTTTAGTGATTGATTGATTGATTGATTGCTATGTTGGGTCTTCGTTTCTGTGCTAGGGCTTTCTCCAGTTGTGGCAAGTGGGGGCCACTCTTCATCGCGGTGCGCGGGCCTCTCACTATTGTGGCCTCTCTTGTGGCGGAGCACAGGCTCCAGACGCGCAGGCTCAGTAGTTGTGGCTCACGGGCCTAGTTGCTCCACGGCATGTGGGATCTTCCCAGACCAGGGCTCGAACCCGTGTTTCCTGCATTAGCAGGCAGATTCTCAACCACTGCGCAACCAGGGAAGCCCAGTAATTGATTTTTATAATGGGGTTTAGCTGCTTTTCACTGCTGTGTTTATGCCGCTTTACATCCACATGTCTCACTTACAGAGAGATATCAATACATAGGTTTTAAGATTCTTACTAGTCAGATATATTCTACGGCGGTGAATAGGGGATGTTGAGTCCAGTTCACTGAGCAAGGAGTAGGTCTTGTCTATTACATATTGGGTTTATGGAACGGTATCTGAGCTAATTTCAAACCCTTGTTTTATGCATCACCCCACCTCTCCTTTCCCGTTAAGCAGCCATAGTGTGTTTTCTAAACGTGTGACTCTGTTCTGTTTTGTAATTCAGTTCAAGTGTAGCGGTTTTTACATTCCCTCTATAAGTGATATCTTAGGATGAGTGTCTTTTTCTGTGTGACTTATTTCACTTAAAATCGTCGTACCTAAATCCACTCATCATGCTGCTACTAGCCTTATGACGTTGATTTCATGGCTGAGTGATATTCCTTTGTACATAAGGACCACAACTTCTTTATCCATTTTCCTCTTTCCTGGGATATTTAAGGTGTAACAAAGTGGGGGCTGTTGTCAACAGAGCAGCCCTAAACTTTGGGGTGCCTGTGTCTTGCTGATTTTTAGTTTTCCCAATTTATACGCCCATGAGTGGAAGTGCCCTAAGCTCTCTAAGCTGAGTTTATTAGATGTTTCAGGACACACCGTACACTTCTCCAGAGTGGCTGTTGGCAATTTACATCCCGCCCATCAGCGTAGCAAGGCTCCCGTTTCTCCATGGCCTGTCCTCTATTTCTGGTTTTGACACTTTATTCAGCATGGCCCTTTTGACCGATGGGAAGCGAGACTTCTTTGTAGCGCTGATTTGCCTTTCCAGGTTGCTTGGTTGGCCAAAAAGGGCGTATGCGTTTTTTAATGAATATATTCAGGAAAAAACGCATACGCCCTTTTTGGCCAAGGGCATCATTGTCGAGGTTTCGCCGCTTTTCCTGTGCTTTAAAGGCGATTCGAATCTACCTCCTGAAATCTGTTTCCTGCAATTCTGCCTTGCTTTCAAATCCTCTTCGTTGCCTTCCCTCAAAATATTTGTGGCCGAGAGTTATCATTTTTAACTCTGCAGGTTTGTGAATTGCAGTGCCCCTGAGCTCCATTTTTCAACTCGCTTTCTTGAAGGCTGGCCGCAAAAGCGCAGGATTGCTTCAGGCCCTATTCTGGTTCCGGGCGCAGGCTGAGCCTGTGGTTAATTCTTCTTCCTGATGGGAAAATAGAGTGGCCTGTGTCTGTCCCAACACCTAGAGCTAGTCTCTCATTGGTTCCCCCTCTTCCCGTTCATCGTCAGGACAAATTGCAACCTATACGGAACAGGAGGTTAAAGGTGCTGATTCTCCAAGGAGGGAGATTGCTAGTAAAGCGGCTGGAATGGCGAACCCGAGCACAAGGAGATGAGAAATGAGGTGCGTTTTAGAAACGTTTCCCGAGCACACGGTGTACCGTCTTCTGGGTTTCTCATGCATGTTTTCGATGTAGGAAGATGTCCTTGAACCTGGAGATTTGGGACCCCTGGGATGGGTACCACGCAGTATTCCTTTAAAGGGTCTGCGTTTGCTCCCCCAACCTCACCAAACCTCTCAGCCCCTGAGTGTCCACCCTTATGTCTCAATCAGCTGTGGGTCTAGATATGGTCAATCCAGGTGGCATCACAGCCCCTGAACGAATTTTGTAAGAATTTCTCTCTCTTTCACTGTCTTTGTTTCACGGGTTTTTTAAAGTAAGTGATTTTTATAATGGGGTTTAGCTCCTTTTCACTGCTGTGTTTCTGTCGCTTTACACCCACTTGACTCACTTACAGAGAGATATCAATACATAGGTTTTAACATTCTTATTAGTCAGATATATTCTTGGGTGGTGAATAGGGGGTGTTGAGTCCAGTTCACTGAGCAAGGAGTAGGTCTTGTCTATTACATATTGGGTTTATGGAATGGTATCTGATCTAATTTGAAACCCTTGTTTTATGCATCACCCCACCTCTCCTTTCCCGTTAAGCAGCCATAGTGTGTTTTCTAAACGTGTGACTCTATTCTGTTTTGTAATTCAGTTCAAGTGTAGCGGTTTTTCCATTCCCTCTATAAGTGATATCTTATGATAAGTGTCTTTTTCTGTGTGCCTTATTTCACTTAGAATCGTCGTAGCTAAATCCACTCATCATGCTGCTACTAGCCTTATGACGTTGATTTCATGGCTGAGTGATATTCCTTTGTACATAAGGACCACAACTTCTTTATCCATTTTCCTCTTTCCTGGGATATTTAAGGTGTAACAAAGTGGAGGCTCTTGTCAACAGAGCAGCCCTAAACTTTGGGGTGCCTGTGTCTTGCTGATTTTTAGTTTTCCCAATTTATACGCCCATGAGTGGAAGTGTCCTAAGCTCTCTAAGCTGAGTTTATTAGATGTTTCAGGACACACCGTACACATCTCCAGAGTGGCTGTTGGCAATTTACATCCCGCTCATCAGCGTAGCAAAGCTCCCGTTTCTCCATGGCCTGTCCTCTATTTCTGGTTTTGACACTTTATTCAGCATGGCCCTTTTGACCGATGGGAAGCGAGACTTCTTTGTAGCGCTGATTTGCCTTTCCAGGTTGCTTGGTTGGCCACAAAGGGCGTATGCGTTTTTTAATGAATATATTCAGGAAAAAACGCATACGCCCTTTTTGGCCAAGGGCATCATTGTCGAGGTTTTGCCGCTTTTCCTGTGCTTTAAAGGCGATTCGAATCTACCTCCTGAAATCTGTTTCCTGCAATTCTGCCTTGCTTTCAAATCCTCTTCGTTGCCTTCCCTCAAAATATTTGTGGCCGAGAGTTATCATTTTTAACTCTGCAGGTTTGTGAATTGCAGTGCCCCTGAGCTCCATTTTTCAACTCGCTTTCTTGAAGGCTGGCCGCAAAAGCGCAGGATTGCTTCAGGCCCTATTCTGGTTCCGGGCGCAGGCTGAGCCTGTGGTTAATTCTTCTTCCTGATGGGAAAATAGAGTGAGCTGTGCCTGTCCCAACACGTAGAGCTAGTCTCTCATTGGTTCCCCCTCTTCCCGTTCATCCTCAGGACAAATTGCAACCTGTACGGAACAGGAGGTTAAAGGTGCTGATTCTCCAAGGAGGGAGATTGCTAGTAAAGCGGCTGGAATGGCGAACCCGAGCACAAGGAGATGAGAAATGAGGTGCGTTTTAGAAACGTTTCCCGAGCACACGGTGTACCGTCTTCTGGGTTTCTCATGCATGTTTTCGATGTAGGAAGATGTCCTTGAACCTGGAGATTTGGGACCCCTGGGATGGGTACCACGCAGTATTCCTTTAAAGGGTCTGCGTTTGCTCCCCCAACCTCACCAAACCTCTCAGCCCCTGAGTGTCCACCCTTATGTCTCAATCAGCTGTGGGTCTAGATATGGTCAATCCAGGTGGCATCACAGCCCCTGAACGAATTTTGTAAGAATTTCTCTCTCTTTCACTGTCTTTGTTTCACGGGTTTTTTAAAGTAAGTGATTTTTATAATGGGGTTTAGCTCCTTTTCACTGCTGTGTTTCTGTCGCTTTACACCCACTTGACTCACTTACAGAGAGATATCAATACATAGGTTTTAACATTCTTATTAGTCAGATATATTCTTGGGTGGTGAATAGGGGGTGTTGAGTCCAGTTCACTGAGCAAGGAGTAGGTCTTGTCTATTACATATTGGGTTTATGGAATGGTATCTGATCTAATTTGAAACCCTTGTTTTATGCATCACCCCACCTCTCCTTTCCCGTTAAGCAGCCATAGTGTGTTTTCTAAACGTGTGACTCTATTCTGTTTTGTAATTCAGTTCAAGTGTAGCGGTTTTTCCATTCCCTCTATAAGTGATATCTTATGATAAGTGTCTTTTTCTGTGTGCCTTATTTCACTTAGAATCGTCGTAGCTAAATCCACTCATCATGCTGCTACTAGCCTTATGACGTTGATTTCATGGCTGAGTGATATTCCTTTGTACATAAGGACCACAACTTCTTTATCCATTTTCCTCTTTCCTGGGATATTTAAGGTGTAACAAAGTGGAGGCTCTTGTCAACAGAGCAGCCCTAAACTTTGGGGTGCCTGTGTCTTGCTGATTTTTAGTTTTCCCAATTTATACGCCCATGAGTGGAAGTGTCCTAAGCTCTCTAAGCTGAGTTTATTAGATGTTTCAGGACACACCGTACACATCTCCAGAGTGGCTGTTGGCAATTTACATCCCGCTCAGCAGCGTAGCAAGGCTCCCGTTTCTCCATGGCCTGTCCTCTATTTCTGGTTTTGACACTTTATTCAGCATGGCCCTTTTGATCGATGGGAAGCGAGACTTCTTTGTAGCACTGATTTGCCTTTCCAGGTTGCTTGGTTGGCCAAAAAGGGCATATGCGTTTTTTAATGAATATATTCAGGAAAAAACGCATACGCCCTTTTTGGCCAAGGGCATCATTGTCGAGGTTTCGCCGCTTTTCCTGTGCTTTAAAGGCGATTCGAATCTACCTCCTGAAATCTGTTTCCTGCAATTCTGCCTTGCTTTCAAATCCTCTTCGTTGCCTTCCCTCAAAATATTTGTGGCCGAGAGTTATCATTTTTAACTCTGCAGGTTTGTGAATTGCAGTGCCCCTGAGCTCCATTTTTCAACTCGCTTTCTTGAAGGCTGGCCGCAAAAGCGCAGGATTGCTTCAGGCCCTATTCTGGTTCCGGGCGCAGGCTGAGCCTGTGGTTAATTCTTCTTCCTGATGGGAAAATAGAGTGAGCTGTGCCTGTCCCAACACGTAGAGCTAGTCTCTCATTGGTTCCCCCTCTTCCCGTTCATCCTCAGGACAAATTGCAACCTGTACGGAACAGGAGGTTAAAGGTGCTGATTCTCCAAGGAGGGAGATTGCTAGTAAAGCGGCTGGAATGGCGAACCCTAGCACAAGGAGATGAGAAATGAGGTGCAATTTAGAAACGTTTCCCGATCACACGGTGTACCATCTTCTGGCTTTCTCATGCATGTTTTCGATGTAGGAAGATGTCCTTGAACCTGGAGATTTGGGACCCCTGGGATGGGTACCACGCAGTATTCCTTTAAAGGGTCTGCGTTTGCTCCCCCAACCTCACCAAACCTCTCAGCCCCTGAGTGTCCACCCTTATGTCTGAATCAGCTGTGGGTCTAGATATGGTCAATCCAGGTGGCATCACAGCCCCTGAACGAATTTTGTAAGAATTTCTCTCTCTTTCACTGTCTTTGTTTCACGGGTTTTTTAAAGTAAGTGATTTTTATAATGGGGTTTAGCTCCTTTTCACTGCTGTGTTTCTGCCGCTTTACACCCACTTGACTCACTTACAGAGAGATATCAATACATAGGTTTTAACATTCTTATTAGTCAGATATATTCTTGGGTGGTGAATAGGGGGTGTTGAGTCCAGTTCACTGAGCAAGGAGTAGGTCTTGTCTATTACATATTGGGTTTATGGAACGGTATCTGATCTAATTTGAAACCCTTGTTTTATGCATCACCCCACCTCTCCTTTCCCGTTAAGCAGCCATAGTGTGTTTTCTAAACGTGTGACTCTGTTCTGTTTTGTAATTCAGTTCAAGTGTAGCGGTTTTTCCATTCCCTCTATAAGTGATATCTTGTGATAAGTGTCTTTTTCTGTGTGCCTTATTTCACTTAGAATCGTCGTAGCTAAATCCACTCATCATGCTGCTACTAGCCTTATGACGTTGATTTCATGGCTGAGTGATATTCCATTGTACATAAGGACCACAACTTCTTTATCCATTTTTCTCTTTCCTGGGATATTTAAGGTGAAATGAAGTGGAGGGTCTTGTCAACAGGGCAGCCCTAAACTTTGGGGTGCCTGTGTCTTGCTGATTTTTAGTTTTCCCAATTTATACGCCCATGAGTGGAAGTGCCCTATGCTCTGTAAGCTGAGTTTTTTAGATGTTTCAGGACACACCGTACACTTCTCCAGAGTGGCTGTTGGCAATTTACATCCCGCCCATCAGCGTAGCAAGGCTCCCGTTTCTCCATGGCCTGTCCTGCATTTCTGGTTTTGACACTTTATTCAGCATGGCCCTTTTGACCGATGGGAAGCGAGACTTCTTTGTAGCGCTGATTTGCCTTTCCAGGTTGCTTGGTTGGCCACAAAGGGCGTATGCGTTTTTTCCTGAATATATTCAGGAAAAAACGCATACGCCCTTTTTGGCCAAGGGCATCATTGTCGAGGTTTTGCCGCTTTTCCTGTGCTTTAAAGGCGATTCGAATCTACCTCCTGAAATCTGTTTCCTGCAATTCTGCCTTGCTTTCAAATCCTCTTCGTTGCCTTCCCTCAAAATATTTGTGGCCGAGAGTTATCATTTTTAACTCTGCAGGTTTGTAAATTGCAGTGCCCCTGAGCTCCATTTTTCAACTCGCTTTCTTGGGAGCTGGCCGCAAAAGCGCAGGATTGCTTCAGGCCCTACTCTGGTTCCGGGCGCAGGCTGAGCCTGTGGTTAATTCTTCTTCCTGATGGGAAAATAGAGTGAGCTGTGCCTGTCCCAACACCTAGAGCTAGTCTCTCATTGGTTCCCCCTCTTCCCGTTCATCCTCAGGACAAATTGCAACCTGTACGGAACAGGAGGTTAAAGGTGCTGATTCTCCAAGGAGGGAGATTGCTAGTAAAGCGGCTGGAATGGCGAACCCGAGCACAAGGAGATGAGAAATGAGGTGCGTTTTAGAAACGTTTCCCGATCACACGGTGTACCATCTTCTGGGTTTCTCATGCATGTTTTCGATGTAGGAAGATGCCCTTGAACCTGGAGATTTGGGACCCATGGGATGGGTACCACGCAGTATTCCTTTAAAGGGTCTGCGTTTGCTCCCCCAACCTCACCAAACTTCTCAGCCCCTGAGTGTCCACCGTTATGTCTCAATCACCTGTGGGTCTAGGTATGGTCAATCCAGGTGGCATCACAGCCCCTGAACGAATTTGGTAAGAATTTCTCTCTCTTTCACTGTCTTTGTTTCACGGGTTTTTTAAAGTAATTGATTTTTTTTTAAATATAAGCAAATTTTTTTTTAAGATTTCTTTAGTGATTGATTGATTGATTGATTGCTATGTTGGGTCTTCGTTTCTGTGCTAGGGCTTTCTCCAGTTGTGGCAAGTGGGGGCCACTCTTCATCGCGGTGCGCGGGCCTCTCACTATTGTGGCCTCTCTTGTGGCGGAGCACAGGCTCCAGACGCGCAGGCTCAGTAGTTGTGGCTCACGGGCCTAGTTGCTCCACGGCATGTGGGATCTTCCCAGACCAGGGCTCGAACCCGTGTTTCCTGCATTATCAGGCAGATTCTCAACCACTGCACAACCAGGGAAGCCCAGTAATTGATTTTTATAATGGGGTTTAGCTGCTTTTCACTGCTGTGTTTATGCCGCTTTACATCCACATGTCTCACTTACAGAGAGATATGAATACATAGGTTTTAAGATTCTTACTAGTCAGATATATTCTACGGCGGTGAATAGGGGATGTTGAGTCCAGTTCACTGAGCAAGGAGTAGGTCTTGTCTATTACATATTGGGTTTATGGAACGGTATCTGAGCTAATTTCAAACCCTTGTTTTATGCATCACCCCACCTCTCCTTTCCCGTTAAGCAGCCATAGTGTGTTTTCTAAACGTGTGACTCTGTTCTGTTTTGTAATTCAGTTCAAGTGTAGCGGTTTTTCCATTCCCTCTATAAGTGATATCTTAGGATCAGTGTCTTTTTCTGTGTGACTTATTTCACTTAGAATCGTCGTACCTAAATCCACTCATCATGCTGCTACTTGCCTTATGACGTTGATTTCATGGCTGAGTGATATTCCTTTGTACATAAGGACCACAACTTCTTTATCCATTTTCCTCTTTCCTGGGATATTTAAGGTGTAACGAAGTGGAGGTTCTTGTCAACAGAGCAGCCCTAAACTTTGGGGTGCCTGTGTCTTGCTGATTTTTAGTTTTCCCAATTTATACGCCCATGAGTGGAAGTGCCCTAAGCTCTCTAAGCTGAGTTTATTAGATGTTTCAGGACACACCGTACACTTCTCCAGAGTGGCTGTTGGCAATTAACATCCCGCTCATCAGCGTAGCAAGGCTCCCGTTTCTCCATGGCCTGTCCTCTATTTCTGGTTTTGACACTTTATTCAGCATGGCCCTTTTGACCGATGGGAAGCGAGACTTCTTTGTAGCGCTGATTTGCCTTTCCAGGTTGCTTGGTTGGCCAAAAAGGGCGTATGCGTTTTTTAATGAATATATTCAGGAAAAAACGCATACGCCCTTTTTGGCCAAGGGCATCATTGTCGAGGTTTCGCCGCTTTTCCTGTGCTTTAAAGGCGATTCGAATCTACCTCCTGAAATCTGTTTCCTGCAATTCTGCCTTGCTTTCAAATCCTCTTCGTTGCCTTCCCTCAAAATATTTGTGGCCGAGAGTTATCATTTTTAACTCTGCAGGTTTGTGAATTGCAGTGCCCCTGAGCTCCATTTTTCAACTCGCTTTCTTGAAGGCTGGCCGCAAAAGCGCAGGATTGCTTCAGGCCCTATTCTGGTTCCGGGCGCAGGCTGAGCCTGTGGTTAATTCTTCTTCCTGATGGGAAAATAGAGTGGCCTGTGTCTGTCCCAACACCTAGAGCTAGTCTCTCATTGGTTCCCCCTCTTCCCGTTCATCGTCAGGACAAATTGCAACCTGTACGGAACAGGAGGTTAAAGGTGCTGATTCTCCAAGGAGGGAGATTGCTAGTAAAGCGGCTGGAATGGCGAACCCGAGCACAAGGAGATGAGAAATGAATAGCGTTTTAGAAACTTTTCCCGATCACACGGTGTACCATCTTCTGGGTTTCTCATGCATGTTTTCGATGTAGGAAGATGCCCTTGAACCTGGAGATTTGGGACCCCTGGGATGGGTACCACGCAGTATTTCTTTAAAGGGTCTGCGTTTTCTCTCCCAACCTCACCAAACCTCTCAGCCCCTGAGTGTCCACCCTTATGTCTGAATCAGCTGTGGGTCTAGATATGGTCAATCCAGGTGGCATCACAGCCCCTGAACGAATTTTGTAAGAATTTCTCTCTCTTTCACTGTCTTTGTTTCACGGGTTTTTTAAAGTAAGTGATTTTTATAATGGGGTTTAGCTCCTTTTCACTGCTGTGTTTCTGCCGCTTTACACCCACTTGACTCACTTACAGAGAGATATCAATTCATAGGTTTTAACATTCTTATTAGTCAGATATATTCTTGGGTGGTGAATAGGGGGTGTTGAGTCCAGTTCACTGAGCAAGGAGTAGGTCTTGTCTATTACATATTGGGTTTATGGAACGGTATCTGAGCTAATTTGAAACCCTTGTTTTATGCATCACCCCACCTCTCCTTTCCCGTTAAGCAGCCATAGTGTGTTTTCTAAACGTGTGACTCTATTCTGTTTTGTAATTCAGTTCAAGTGTAGCGGTTTTTCCATTCCCTCTATAAGTGATATCTTATGATCAGTGTCTTTTTCTGTGTGCCTTATTTCACTTAGAATCGTCGTAGCTAAATCCACTCATCATGCTGCTACTAGCCTTATGACGTTGATTTCATGGCTGAGTGATATTCCATTGTACATAAGGACCACAACTTCTTTATCCATTTTTCTCTTTCCTGGGATATTTAAGGTGAAATGAAGTGGAG